>NW_025964000.1:0-40632 GCF_023055435.1 Haliotis rufescens | reverse complement strand
TTAGGGTTAGGCACATTTCCGACCAAAAAGGTCAAATCATCGTAGGACTCTCAGACCTTGCAGGACGACTCCTTAGGTCAAATGGAGCATACTCAACGAAACATTTTTCGATTTGGAGCCAATGTTAGGGTTACATAATGGAGCCCATAGCTCCGCTCACAGAGATGATCTGGGGTCAAGGACGGTGGAAACGTGACCTCCAGGTCAAGGTCTACCCGCATGCAAAGTTTCAATGCGCTAGCGACAACTTTGACATCCGAGTGGCATTTGAGTGGCCAGTGGTTAGGGTTAGGCACATTTCCGACCAAAAAGGTCAAATCATCGTAGGACTCTCAGACCTTGCAGGACGACTCCTTAGGTCAAATGGAGCATACTCAACGAAACATTTTTCGATTTGGAGCCAATGTTAGGGTTACATAATGGAGCCCATAGCTCCGCTCACAGAGATGATCTGGGGTCAAGGACGGTGGAAACGTGACCTCCAGGTCAAGGTCTACCCGCATGCAAAGTTTCAATGCGCTGCGACAACTTTGACATCCGAGTGGCATTTGAGTGGCCAGTGGTTAGGGTTAGGCACATTTCCGACCAAAAAGGTCAAATCATCGTAGGACTCTCAGACCTTGCAGGACGACTCCTTAGGTCAAATGGAGCATACTCAACGAAACATTTTTCGATTTGGAGCCAATGTTAGGGTTACATAATGGAGCCCATAGCTCCGCTCACAGAGATGATCTGGGGTCAAGGACGGTGGAAACGTGACCTCCAGGTCAAGGTCTACCCGCATGCAAAGTTTCAATGCGCTGCGACAACTTTGACATCCGAGTGGCATTTGAGTGGCCAGTGGTTAGGGTTAGGCACATTTCCGACCAAAAAGGTCAAATCATCGTAGGACTCTCAGACCTTGCAGGACGACTCCTTAGGTCAAATGGAGCATACTCAACGAAACATTTTTCGATTTGGAGCCAATGTTAGGGTTACATAATGGAGCCCATAGCTCCGCTCACAGAGATGATCTGGGGTCAAGGACGGTGGAAACGTGACCTCCAGGTCAAGGTCTACCCGCATGCAAAGTTTCAATGCGCTGCGACAACTTTGACATCCGAGTGGCATTTGAGTGGCCAGTGGTTAGGGTTAGGCACATTTCCGACCAAAAAGGTCAAATCATCGTAGGACTCTCAGACCTTGCAGGACGACTCCTTAGGTCAAATGGAGCATACTCAACGAAACATTTTTCGATTTGGAGCCAATGTTAGGGTTACATAATGGAGCCCATAGCTCCGCTCACAGAGATGATCTGGGGTCAAGGACGGTGGAAACGTGACCTCCAGGTCAAGGTCTACCCGCATGCAAAGTTTCAATGCGCTGCGACAACTTTGACATCCGAGTGGCATTTGAGTGGCCAGTGGTTAGGGTTAGGCACATTTCCGACCAAAAAGGTCAAATCATCGTAGGACTCTCAGACCTTGCAGGACGACTCCTTAGGTCAAATGGAGCATACTCAACGAAACATTTTTCGATTTGGAGCCAATGTTAGGGTTACATAATGGAGCCCATAGCTCCGCTCACAGAGATGATCTGGGGTCAAGGACGGTGGAAACGTGACCTCCAGGTCAAGGTCTACCCGCATGCAAAGTTTCAATGCGCTGCGACAACTTTGACATCCGAGTGGCATTTGAGTGGCCAGTGGTTAGGGTTAGGCACATTTCCGACCAAAAAGGTCAAATCATCGTAGGACTCTCAGACCTTGCAGGACGACTCCTTAGGTCAAATGGAGCATACTCAACGAAACATTTTTCGATTTGGAGCCAATGTTAGGGTTACATAATGGAGCCCATAGCTCCGCTCACAGAGATGATCTGGGGTCAAGGACGGTGGAAACGTGACCTCCAGGTCAAGGTCTACCCGCATGCAAAGTTTCAATGCGCTGCGACAACTTTGACATCCGAGTGGCATTTGAGTGGCCAGTGGTTAGGGTTAGGCACATTTCCGACCAAAAAGGTCAAATCATCGTAGGACTCTCAGACCTTGCAGGACGACTCCTTAGGTCAAATGGAGCATACTCAACGAAACATTTTTCGATTTGGAGCCAATGTTAGGGTTACATAATGGAGCCCATAGCTCCGCTCACAGAGATGATCTGGGGTCAAGGACGGTGGAAACGTGACCTCCAGGTCAAGGTCTACCCGCATGCAAAGTTTCAATGCGCTGCGACAACTTTGACATCCGAGTGGCATTTGAGTGGCCAGTGGTTAGGGTTAGGCACATTTCCGACCAAAAAGGTCAAATCATCGTAGGACTCTCAGACCTTGCAGGACGACTCCTTAGGTCAAATGGAGCATACTCAACGAAACATTTTTCGATTTGGAGCCAATGTTAGGGTTACATAATGGAGCCCATAGCTCCGCTCACAGAGATGATCTGGGGTCAAGGACGGTGGAAACGTGACCTCCAGGTCAAGGTCTACCCGCATGCAAAGTTTCAATGCGCTGCGACAACTTTGACATCCGAGTGGCATTTGAGTGGCCAGTGGTTAGGGTTAGGCACATTTCCGACCAAAAAGGTCAAATCATCGTAGGACTCTCAGACCTTGCAGGACGACTCCTTAGGTCAAATGGAGCATACTCAACGAAACATTTTTCGATTTGGAGCCAATGTTAGGGTTACATAATGGAGCCCATAGCTCCGCTCACAGAGATGATCTGGGGTCAAGGACGGTGGAAACGTGACCTCCAGGTCAAGGTCTACCCGCATGCAAAGTTTCAATGCGCTGCGACAACTTTGACATCCGAGTGGCATTTGAGTGGCCAGTGGTTAGGGTTAGGCACATTTCCGACCAAAAAGGTCAAATCATCGTAGGACTCTCAGACCTTGCAGGACGACTCCTTAGGTCAAATGGAGCATACTCAACGAAACATTTTTCGATTTGGAGCCAATGTTAGGGTTACATAATGGAGCCCATAGCTCCGCTCACAGAGATGATCTGGGGTCAAGGACGGTGGAAACGTGACCTCCAGGTCAAGGTCTACCCGCATGCAAAGTTTCAATGCGCTGCGACAACTTTGACATCCGAGTGGCATTTGAGTGGCCAGTGGTTAGGGTTAGGCACATTTCCGACCAAAAAGGTCAAATCATCGTAGGACTCTCAGACCTTGCAGGACGACTCCTTAGGTCAAATGGAGCATACTCAACGAAACATTTTTCGATTTGGAGCCAATGTTAGGGTTACATAATGGAGCCCATAGCTCCGCTCACAGAGATGATCTGGGGTCAAGGACGGTGGAAACGTGACCTCCAGGTCAAGGTCTACCCGCATGCAAAGTTTCAATGCGCTGCGACAACTTTGACATCCGAGTGGCATTTGAGTGGCCAGTGGTTAGGGTTAGGCACATTTCCGACCAAAAAGGTCAAATCATCGTAGGACTCTCAGACCTTGCAGGACGACTCCTTAGGTCAAATGGAGCATACTCAACGAAACATTTTTCGATTTGGAGCCAATGTTAGGGTTACATAATGGAGCCCATAGCTCCGCTCACAGAGATGATCTGGGGTCAAGGACGGTGGAAACGTGACCTCCAGGTCAAGGTCTACCCGCATGCAAAGTTTCAATGCGCTGCGACAACTTTGACATCCGAGTGGCATTTGAGTGGCCAGTGGTTAGGGTTAGGCACATTTCCGACCAAAAAGGTCAAATCATCGTAGGACTCTCAGACCTTGCAGGACGACTCCTTAGGTCAAATGGAGCATACTCAACGAAACATTTTTCGATTTGGAGCCAATGTTAGGGTTACATAATGGAGCCCATAGCTCCGCTCACAGAGATGATCTGGGGTCAAGGACGGTGGAAACGTGACCTCCAGGTCAAGGTCTACCCGCATGCAAAGTTTCAATGCGCTGCGACAACTTTGACATCCGAGTGGCATTTGAGTGGCCAGTGGTTAGGGTTAGGCACATTTCCGACCAAAAAGGTCAAATCATCGTAGGACTCTCAGACCTTGCAGGACGACTCCTTAGGTCAAATGGAGCATACTCAACGAAACATTTTTCGATTTGGAGCCAATGTTAGGGTTACATAATGGAGCCCATAGCTCCGCTCACAGAGATGATCTGGGGTCAAGGACGGTGGAAACGTGACCTCCAGGTCAAGGTCTACCCGCATGCAAAGTTTCAATGCGCTGCGACAACTTTGACATCCGAGTGGCATTTGAGTGGCCAGTGGTTAGGGTTAGGCACATTTCCGACCAAAAAGGTCAAATCATCGTAGGACTCTCAGACCTTGCAGGACGACTCCTTAGGTCAAATGGAGCATACTCAACGAAACATTTTTCGATTTGGAGCCAATGTTAGGGTTACATAATGGAGCCCATAGCTCCGCTCACAGAGATGATCTGGGGTCAAGGACGGTGGAAACGTGACCTCCAGGTCAAGGTCTACCCGCATGCAAAGTTTCAATGCGCTGCGACAACTTTGACATCCGAGTGGCATTTGAGTGGCCAGTGGTTAGGGTTAGGCACATTTCCGACCAAAAAGGTCAAATCATCGTAGGACTCTCAGACCTTGCAGGACGACTCCTTAGGTCAAATGGAGCATACTCAACGAAACATTTTTCGATTTGGAGCCAATGTTAGGGTTACATAATGGAGCCCATAGCTCCGCTCACAGAGATGATCTGGGGTCAAGGACGGTGGAAACGTGACCTCCAGGTCAAGGTCTACCCGCATGCAAAGTTTCAATGCGCTGCGACAACTTTGACATCCGAGTGGCATTTGAGTGGCCAGTGGTTAGGGTTAGGCACATTTCCGACCAAAAAGGTCAAATCATCGTAGGACTCTCAGACCTTGCAGGACGACTCCTTAGGTCAAATGGAGCATACTCAACGAAACATTTTTCGATTTGGAGCCAATGTTAGGGTTACATAATGGAGCCCATAGCTCCGCTCACAGAGATGATCTGGGGTCAAGGACGGTGGAAACGTGACCTCCAGGTCAAGGTCTACCCGCATGCAAAGTTTCAATGCGCTGCGACAACTTTGACATCCGAGTGGCATTTGAGTGGCCAGTGGTTAGGGTTAGGCACATTTCCGACCAAAAAGGTCAAATCATCGTAGGACTCTCAGACCTTGCAGGACGACTCCTTAGGTCAAATGGAGCATACTCAACGAAACATTTTTCGATTTGGAGCCAATGTTAGGGTTACATAATGGAGCCCATAGCTCCGCTCACAGAGATGATCTGGGGTCAAGGACGGTGGAAACGTGACCTCCAGGTCAAGGTCTACCCGCATGCAAAGTTTCAATGCGCTGCGACAACTTTGACATCCGAGTGGCATTTGAGTGGCCAGTGGTTAGGGTTAGGCACATTTCCGACCAAAAAGGTCAAATCATCGTAGGACTCTCAGACCTTGCAGGACGACTCCTTAGGTCAAATGGAGCATACTCAACGAAACATTTTTCGATTTGGAGCCAATGTTAGGGTTACATAATGGAGCCCATAGCTCCGCTCACAGAGATGATCTGGGGTCAAGGACGGTGGAAACGTGACCTCCAGGTCAAGGTCTACCCGCATGCAAAGTTTCAATGCGCTGCGACAACTTTGACATCCGAGTGGCATTTGAGTGGCCAGTGGTTAGGGTTAGGCACATTTCCGACCAAAAAGGTCAAATCATCGTAGGACTCTCAGACCTTGCAGGACGACTCCTTAGGTCAAATGGAGCATACTCAACGAAACATTTTTCGATTTGGAGCCAATGTTAGGGTTACATAATGGAGCCCATAGCTCCGCTCACAGAGATGATCTGGGGTCAAGGACGGTGGAAACGTGACCTCCAGGTCAAGGTCTACCCGCATGCAAAGTTTCAATGCGCTGCGACAACTTTGACATCCGAGTGGCATTTGAGTGGCCAGTGGTTAGGGTTAGGCACATTTCCGACCAAAAAGGTCAAATCATCGTAGGACTCTCAGACCTTGCAGGACGACTCCTTAGGTCAAATGGAGCATACTCAACGAAACATTTTTCGATTTGGAGCCAATGTTAGGGTTACATAATGGAGCCCATAGCTCCGCTCACAGAGATGATCTGGGGTCAAGGACGGTGGAAACGTGACCTCCAGGTCAAGGTCTACCCGCATGCAAAGTTTCAATGCGCTGCGACAACTTTGACATCCGAGTGGCATTTGAGTGGCCAGTGGTTAGGGTTAGGCACATTTCCGACCAAAAAGGTCAAATCATCGTAGGACTCTCAGACCTTGCAGGACGACTCCTTAGGTCAAATGGAGCATACTCAACGAAACATTTTTCGATTTGGAGCCAATGTTAGGGTTACATAATGGAGCCCATAGCTCCGCTCACAGAGATGATCTGGGGTCAAGGACGGTGGAAACGTGACCTCCAGGTCAAGGTCTACCCGCATGCAAAGTTTCAATGCGCTGCGACAACTTTGACATCCGAGTGGCATTTGAGTGGCCAGTGGTTAGGGTTAGGCACATTTCCGACCAAAAAGGTCAAATCATCGTAGGACTCTCAGACCTTGCAGGACGACTCCTTAGGTCAAATGGAGCATACTCAACGAAACATTTTTCGATTTGGAGCCAATGTTAGGGTTACATAATGGAGCCCATAGCTCCGCTCACAGAGATGATCTGGGGTCAAGGACGGTGGAAACGTGACCTCCAGGTCAAGGTCTACCCGCATGCAAAGTTTCAATGCGCTGCGACAACTTTGACATCCGAGTGGCATTTGAGTGGCCAGTGGTTAGGGTTAGGCACATTTCCGACCAAAAAGGTCAAATCATCGTAGGACTCTCAGACCTTGCAGGACGACTCCTTAGGTCAAATGGAGCATACTCAACGAAACATTTTTCGATTTGGAGCCAATGTTAGGGTTACATAATGGAGCCCATAGCTCCGCTCACAGAGATGATCTGGGGTCAAGGACGGTGGAAACGTGACCTCCAGGTCAAGGTCTACCCGCATGCAAAGTTTCAATGCGCTGCGACAACTTTGACATCCGAGTGGCATTTGAGTGGCCAGTGGTTAGGGTTAGGCACATTTCCGACCAAAAAGGTCAAATCATCGTAGGACTCTCAGACCTTGCAGGACGACTCCTTAGGTCAAATGGAGCATACTCAACGAAACATTTTTCGATTTGGAGCCAATGTTAGGGTTACATAATGGAGCCCATAGCTCCGCTCACAGAGATGATCTGGGGTCAAGGACGGTGGAAACGTGACCTCCAGGTCAAGGTCTACCCGCATGCAAAGTTTCAATGCGCTGCGACAACTTTGACATCCGAGTGGCATTTGAGTGGCCAGTGGTTAGGGTTAGGCACATTTCCGACCAAAAAGGTCAAATCATCGTAGGACTCTCAGACCTTGCAGGACGACTCCTTAGGTCAAATGGAGCATACTCAACGAAACATTTTTCGATTTGGAGCCAATGTTAGGGTTACATAATGGAGCCCATAGCTCCGCTCACAGAGATGATCTGGGGTCAAGGACGGTGGAAACGTGACCTCCAGGTCAAGGTCTACCCGCATGCAAAGTTTCAATGCGCTGCGACAACTTTGACATCCGAGTGGCATTTGAGTGGCCAGTGGTTAGGGTTAGGCACATTTCCGACCAAAAAGGTCAAATCATCGTAGGACTCTCAGACCTTGCAGGACGACTCCTTAGGTCAAATGGAGCATACTCAACGAAACATTTTTCGATTTGGAGCCAATGTTAGGGTTACATAATGGAGCCCATAGCTCCGCTCACAGAGATGATCTGGGGTCAAGGACGGTGGAAACGTGACCTCCAGGTCAAGGTCTACCCGCATGCAAAGTTTCAATGCGCTGCGACAACTTTGACATCCGAGTGGCATTTGAGTGGCCAGTGGTTAGGGTTAGGCACATTTCCGACCAAAAAGGTCAAATCATCGTAGGACTCTCAGACCTTGCAGGACGACTCCTTAGGTCAAATGGAGCATACTCAACGAAACATTTTTCGATTTGGAGCCAATGTTAGGGTTACATAATGGAGCCCATAGCTCCGCTCACAGAGATGATCTGGGGTCAAGGACGGTGGAAACGTGACCTCCAGGTCAAGGTCTACCCGCATGCAAAGTTTCAATGCGCTGCGACAACTTTGACATCCGAGTGGCATTTGAGTGGCCAGTGGTTAGGGTTAGGCACATTTCCGACCAAAAAGGTCAAATCATCGTAGGACTCTCAGACCTTGCAGGACGACTCCTTAGGTCAAATGGAGCATACTCAACGAAACATTTTTCGATTTGGAGCCAATGTTAGGGTTACATAATGGAGCCCATAGCTCCGCTCACAGAGATGATCTGGGGTCAAGGACGGTGGAAACGTGACCTCCAGGTCAAGGTCTACCCGCATGCAAAGTTTCAATGCGCTGCGACAACTTTGACATCCGAGTGGCATTTGAGTGGCCAGTGGTTAGGGTTAGGCACATTTCCGACCAAAAAGGTCAAATCATCGTAGGACTCTCAGACCTTGCAGGACGACTCCTTAGGTCAAATGGAGCATACTCAACGAAACATTTTTCGATTTGGAGCCAATGTTAGGGTTACATAATGGAGCCCATAGCTCCGCTCACAGAGATGATCTGGGGTCAAGGACGGTGGAAACGTGACCTCCAGGTCAAGGTCTACCCGCATGCAAAGTTTCAATGCGCTGCGACAACTTTGACATCCGAGTGGCATTTGAGTGGCCAGTGGTTAGGGTTAGGCACATTTCCGACCAAAAAGGTCAAATCATCGTAGGACTCTCAGACCTTGCAGGACGACTCCTTAGGTCAAATGGAGCATACTCAACGAAACATTTTTCGATTTGGAGCCAATGTTAGGGTTACATAATGGAGCCCATAGCTCCGCTCACAGAGATGATCTGGGGTCAAGGACGGTGGAAACGTGACCTCCAGGTCAAGGTCTACCCGCATGCAAAGTTTCAATGCGCTGCGACAACTTTGACATCCGAGTGGCATTTGAGTGGCCAGTGGTTAGGGTTAGGCACATTTCCGACCAAAAAGGTCAAATCATCGTAGGACTCTCAGACCTTGCAGGACGACTCCTTAGGTCAAATGGAGCATACTCAACGAAACATTTTTCGATTTGGAGCCAATGTTAGGGTTACATAATGGAGCCCATAGCTCCGCTCACAGAGATGATCTGGGGTCAAGGACGGTGGAAACGTGACCTCCAGGTCAAGGTCTACCCGCATGCAAAGTTTCAATGCGCTGCGACAACTTTGACATCCGAGTGGCATTTGAGTGGCCAGTGGTTAGGGTTAGGCACATTTCCGACCAAAAAGGTCAAATCATCGTAGGACTCTCAGACCTTGCAGGACGACTCCTTAGGTCAAATGGAGCATACTCAACGAAACATTTTTCGATTTGGAGCCAATGTTAGGGTTACATAATGGAGCCCATAGCTCCGCTCACAGAGATGATCTGGGGTCAAGGACGGTGGAAACGTGACCTCCAGGTCAAGGTCTACCCGCATGCAAAGTTTCAATGCGCTGCGACAACTTTGACATCCGAGTGGCATTTGAGTGGCCAGTGGTTAGGGTTAGGCACATTTCCGACCAAAAAGGTCAAATCATCGTAGGACTCTCAGACCTTGCAGGACGACTCCTTAGGTCAAATGGAGCATACTCAACGAAACATTTTTCGATTTGGAGCCAATGTTAGGGTTACATAATGGAGCCCATAGCTCCGCTCACAGAGATGATCTGGGGTCAAGGACGGTGGAAACGTGACCTCCAGGTCAAGGTCTACCCGCATGCAAAGTTTCAATGCGCTGCGACAACTTTGACATCCGAGTGGCATTTGAGTGGCCAGTGGTTAGGGTTAGGCACATTTCCGACCAAAAAGGTCAAATCATCGTAGGACTCTCAGACCTTGCAGGACGACTCCTTAGGTCAAATGGAGCATACTCAACGAAACATTTTTCGATTTGGAGCCAATGTTAGGGTTACATAATGGAGCCCATAGCTCCGCTCACAGAGATGATCTGGGGTCAAGGACGGTGGAAACGTGACCTCCAGGTCAAGGTCTACCCGCATGCAAAGTTTCAATGCGCTGCGACAACTTTGACATCCGAGTGGCATTTGAGTGGCCAGTGGTTAGGGTTAGGCACATTTCCGACCAAAAAGGTCAAATCATCGTAGGACTCTCAGACCTTGCAGGACGACTCCTTAGGTCAAATGGAGCATACTCAACGAAACATTTTTCGATTTGGAGCCAATGTTAGGGTTACATAATGGAGCCCATAGCTCCGCTCACAGAGATGATCTGGGGTCAAGGACGGTGGAAACGTGACCTCCAGGTCAAGGTCTACCCGCATGCAAAGTTTCAATGCGCTGCGACAACTTTGACATCCGAGTGGCATTTGAGTGGCCAGTGGTTAGGGTTAGGCACATTTCCGACCAAAAAGGTCAAATCATCGTAGGACTCTCAGACCTTGCAGGACGACTCCTTAGGTCAAATGGAGCATACTCAACGAAACATTTTTCGATTTGGAGCCAATGTTAGGGTTACATAATGGAGCCCATAGCTCCGCTCACAGAGATGATCTGGGGTCAAGGACGGTGGAAACGTGACCTCCAGGTCAAGGTCTACCCGCATGCAAAGTTTCAATGCGCTGCGACAACTTTGACATCCGAGTGGCATTTGAGTGGCCAGTGGTTAGGGTTAGGCACATTTCCGACCAAAAAGGTCAAATCATCGTAGGACTCTCAGACCTTGCAGGACGACTCCTTAGGTCAAATGGAGCATACTCAACGAAACATTTTTCGATTTGGAGCCAATGTTAGGGTTACATAATGGAGCCCATAGCTCCGCTCACAGAGATGATCTGGGGTCAAGGACGGTGGAAACGTGACCTCCAGGTCAAGGTCTACCCGCATGCAAAGTTTCAATGCGCTGCGACAACTTTGACATCCGAGTGGCATTTGAGTGGCCAGTGGTTAGGGTTAGGCACATTTCCGACCAAAAAGGTCAAATCATCGTAGGACTCTCAGACCTTGCAGGACGACTCCTTAGGTCAAATGGAGCATACTCAACGAAACATTTTTCGATTTGGAGCCAATGTTAGGGTTACATAATGGAGCCCATAGCTCCGCTCACAGAGATGATCTGGGGTCAAGGACGGTGGAAACGTGACCTCCAGGTCAAGGTCTACCCGCATGCAAAGTTTCAATGCGCTGCGACAACTTTGACATCCGAGTGGCATTTGAGTGGCCAGTGGTTAGGGTTAGGCACATTTCCGACCAAAAAGGTCAAATCATCGTAGGACTCTCAGACCTTGCAGGACGACTCCTTAGGTCAAATGGAGCATACTCAACGAAACATTTTTCGATTTGGAGCCAATGTTAGGGTTACATAATGGAGCCCATAGCTCCGCTCACAGAGATGATCTGGGGTCAAGGACGGTGGAAACGTGACCTCCAGGTCAAGGTCTACCCGCATGCAAAGTTTCAATGCGCTGCGACAACTTTGACATCCGAGTGGCATTTGAGTGGCCAGTGGTTAGGGTTAGGCACATTTCCGACCAAAAAGGTCAAATCATCGTAGGACTCTCAGACCTTGCAGGACGACTCCTTAGGTCAAATGGAGCATACTCAACGAAACATTTTTCGATTTGGAGCCAATGTTAGGGTTACATAATGGAGCCCATAGCTCCGCTCACAGAGATGATCTGGGGTCAAGGACGGTGGAAACGTGACCTCCAGGTCAAGGTCTACCCGCATGCAAAGTTTCAATGCGCTGCGACAACTTTGACATCCGAGTGGCATTTGAGTGGCCAGTGGTTAGGGTTAGGCACATTTCCGACCAAAAAGGTCAAATCATCGTAGGACTCTCAGACCTTGCAGGACGACTCCTTAGGTCAAATGGAGCATACTCAACGAAACATTTTTCGATTTGGAGCCAATGTTAGGGTTACATAATGGAGCCCATAGCTCCGCTCACAGAGATGATCTGGGGTCAAGGACGGTGGAAACGTGACCTCCAGGTCAAGGTCTACCCGCATGCAAAGTTTCAATGCGCTGCGACAACTTTGACATCCGAGTGGCATTTGAGTGGCCAGTGGTTAGGGTTAGGCACATTTCCGACCAAAAAGGTCAAATCATCGTAGGACTCTCAGACCTTGCAGGACGACTCCTTAGGTCAAATGGAGCATACTCAACGAAACATTTTTCGATTTGGAGCCAATGTTAGGGTTACATAATGGAGCCCATAGCTCCGCTCACAGAGATGATCTGGGGTCAAGGACGGTGGAAACGTGACCTCCAGGTCAAGGTCTACCCGCATGCAAAGTTTCAATGCGCTGCGACAACTTTGACATCCGAGTGGCATTTGAGTGGCCAGTGGTTAGGGTTAGGCACATTTCCGACCAAAAAGGTCAAATCATCGTAGGACTCTCAGACCTTGCAGGACGACTCCTTAGGTCAAATGGAGCATACTCAACGAAACATTTTTCGATTTGGAGCCAATGTTAGGGTTACATAATGGAGCCCATAGCTCCGCTCACAGAGATGATCTGGGGTCAAGGACGGTGGAAACGTGACCTCCAGGTCAAGGTCTACCCGCATGCAAAGTTTCAATGCGCTGCGACAACTTTGACATCCGAGTGGCATTTGAGTGGCCAGTGGTTAGGGTTAGGCACATTTCCGACCAAAAAGGTCAAATCATCGTAGGACTCTCAGACCTTGCAGGACGACTCCTTAGGTCAAATGGAGCATACTCAACGAAACATTTTTCGATTTGGAGCCAATGTTAGGGTTACATAATGGAGCCCATAGCTCCGCTCACAGAGATGATCTGGGGTCAAGGACGGTGGAAACGTGACCTCCAGGTCAAGGTCTACCCGCATGCAAAGTTTCAATGCGCTGCGACAACTTTGACATCCGAGTGGCATTTGAGTGGCCAGTGGTTAGGGTTAGGCACATTTCCGACCAAAAAGGTCAAATCATCGTAGGACTCTCAGACCTTGCAGGACGACTCCTTAGGTCAAATGGAGCATACTCAACGAAACATTTTTCGATTTGGAGCCAATGTTAGGGTTACATAATGGAGCCCATAGCTCCGCTCACAGAGATGATCTGGGGTCAAGGACGGTGGAAACGTGACCTCCAGGTCAAGGTCTACCCGCATGCAAAGTTTCAATGCGCTGCGACAACTTTGACATCCGAGTGGCATTTGAGTGGCCAGTGGTTAGGGTTAGGCACATTTCCGACCAAAAAGGTCAAATCATCGTAGGACTCTCAGACCTTGCAGGACGACTCCTTAGGTCAAATGGAGCATACTCAACGAAACATTTTTCGATTTGGAGCCAATGTTAGGGTTACATAATGGAGCCCATAGCTCCGCTCACAGAGATGATCTGGGGTCAAGGACGGTGGAAACGTGACCTCCAGGTCAAGGTCTACCCGCATGCAAAGTTTCAATGCGCTGCGACAACTTTGACATCCGAGTGGCATTTGAGTGGCCAGTGGTTAGGGTTAGGCACATTTCCGACCAAAAAGGTCAAATCATCGTAGGACTCTCAGACCTTGCAGGACGACTCCTTAGGTCAAATGGAGCATACTCAACGAAACATTTTTCGATTTGGAGCCAATGTTAGGGTTACATAATGGAGCCCATAGCTCCGCTCACAGAGATGATCTGGGGTCAAGGACGGTGGAAACGTGACCTCCAGGTCAAGGTCTACCCGCATGCAAAGTTTCAATGCGCTGCGACAACTTTGACATCCGAGTGGCATTTGAGTGGCCAGTGGTTAGGGTTAGGCACATTTCCGACCAAAAAGGTCAAATCATCGTAGGACTCTCAGACCTTGCAGGACGACTCCTTAGGTCAAATGGAGCATACTCAACGAAACATTTTTCGATTTGGAGCCAATGTTAGGGTTACATAATGGAGCCCATAGCTCCGCTCACAGAGATGATCTGGGGTCAAGGACGGTGGAAACGTGACCTCCAGGTCAAGGTCTACCCGCATGCAAAGTTTCAATGCGCTGCGACAACTTTGACATCCGAGTGGCATTTGAGTGGCCAGTGGTTAGGGTTAGGCACATTTCCGACCAAAAAGGTCAAATCATCGTAGGACTCTCAGACCTTGCAGGACGACTCCTTAGGTCAAATGGAGCATACTCAACGAAACATTTTTCGATTTGGAGCCAATGTTAGGGTTACATAATGGAGCCCATAGCTCCGCTCACAGAGATGATCTGGGGTCAAGGACGGTGGAAACGTGACCTCCAGGTCAAGGTCTACCCGCATGCAAAGTTTCAATGCGCTGCGACAACTTTGACATCCGAGTGGCATTTGAGTGGCCAGTGGTTAGGGTTAGGCACATTTCCGACCAAAAAGGTCAAATCATCGTAGGACTCTCAGACCTTGCAGGACGACTCCTTAGGTCAAATGGAGCATACTCAACGAAACATTTTTCGATTTGGAGCCAATGTTAGGGTTACATAATGGAGCCCATAGCTCCGCTCACAGAGATGATCTGGGGTCAAGGACGGTGGAAACGTGACCTCCAGGTCAAGGTCTACCCGCATGCAAAGTTTCAATGCGCTGCGACAACTTTGACATCCGAGTGGCATTTGAGTGGCCAGTGGTTAGGGTTAGGCACATTTCCGACCAAAAAGGTCAAATCATCGTAGGACTCTCAGACCTTGCAGGACGACTCCTTAGGTCAAATGGAGCATACTCAACGAAACATTTTTCGATTTGGAGCCAATGTTAGGGTTACATAATGGAGCCCATAGCTCCGCTCACAGAGATGATCTGGGGTCAAGGACGGTGGAAACGTGACCTCCAGGTCAAGGTCTACCCGCATGCAAAGTTTCAATGCGCTGCGACAACTTTGACATCCGAGTGGCATTTGAGTGGCCAGTGGTTAGGGTTAGGCACATTTCCGACCAAAAAGGTCAAATCATCGTAGGACTCTCAGACCTTGCAGGACGACTCCTTAGGTCAAATGGAGCATACTCAACGAAACATTTTTCGATTTGGAGCCAATGTTAGGGTTACATAATGGAGCCCATAGCTCCGCTCACAGAGATGATCTGGGGTCAAGGACGGTGGAAACGTGACCTCCAGGTCAAGGTCTACCCGCATGCAAAGTTTCAATGCGCTGCGACAACTTTGACATCCGAGTGGCATTTGAGTGGCCAGTGGTTAGGGTTAGGCACATTTCCGACCAAAAAGGTCAAATCATCGTAGGACTCTCAGACCTTGCAGGACGACTCCTTAGGTCAAATGGAGCATACTCAACGAAACATTTTTCGATTTGGAGCCAATGTTAGGGTTACATAATGGAGCCCATAGCTCCGCTCACAGAGATGATCTGGGGTCAAGGACGGTGGAAACGTGACCTCCAGGTCAAGGTCTACCCGCATGCAAAGTTTCAATGCGCTGCGACAACTTTGACATCCGAGTGGCATTTGAGTGGCCAGTGTGTTAGGGTTAGGCACATTTCCGACCAAAAAGGTCAAATCATCGTAGGACTCTCAGACCTTGCAGGACGACTCCTTAGGTCAAATGGAGCATACTCAACGAAACATTTTTCGATTTGGAGCCAATGTTAGGGTTACATAATGGAGCCCATAGCTCCGCTCACAGAGATGATCTGGGGTCAAGGACGGTGGAAACGTGACCTCCAGGTCAAGGTCTACCCGCATGCAAAGTTTCAATGCGCTGCGACAACTTTGACATCCGAGTGGCATTTGAGTGGCCAGTGGTTAGGGTTAGGCACATTTCCGACCAAAAAGGTCAAATCATCGTAGGACTCTCAGACCTTGCAGGACGACTCCTTAGGTCAAATGGAGCATACTCAACGAAACATTTTTCGATTTGGAGCCAATGTTAGGGTTACATAATGGAGCCCATAGCTCCGCTCACAGAGATGATCTGGGGTCAAGGACGGTGGAAACGTGACCTCCAGGTCAAGGTCTACCCGCATGCAAAGTTTCAATGCGCTGCGACAACTTTGACATCCGAGTGGCATTTGAGTGGCCAGTGGTTAGGGTTAGGCACATTTCCGACCAAAAAGGTCAAATCATCGTAGGACTCTCAGACCTTGCAGGACGACTCCTTAGGTCAAATGGAGCATACTCAACGAAACATTTTTCGATTTGGAGCCAATGTTAGGGTTACATAATGGAGCCCATAGCTCCGCTCACAGAGATGATCTGGGGTCAAGGACGGTGGAAACGTGACCTCCAGGTCAAGGTCTACCCGCATGCAAAGTTTCAATGCGCTGCGACAACTTTGACATCCGAGTGGCATTTGAGTGGCCAGTGGTTAGGGTTAGGCACATTTCCGACCAAAAAGGTCAAATCATCGTAGGACTCTCAGACCTTGCAGGACGACTCCTTAGGTCAAATGGAGCATACTCAACGAAACATTTTTCGATTTGGAGCCAATGTTAGGGTTACATAATGGAGCCCATAGCTCCGCTCACAGAGATGATCTGGGGTCAAGGACGGTGGAAACGTGACCTCCAGGTCAAGGTCTACCCGCATGCAAAGTTTCAATGCGCTGCGACAACTTTGACATCCGAGTGGCATTTGAGTGGCCAGTGGTTAGGGTTAGGCACATTTCCGACCAAAAAGGTCAAATCATCGTAGGACTCTCAGACCTTGCAGGACGACTCCTTAGGTCAAATGGAGCATACTCAACGAAACATTTTTCGATTTGGAGCCAATGTTAGGGTTACATAATGGAGCCCATAGCTCCGCTCACAGAGATGATCTGGGGTCAAGGACGGTGGAAACGTGACCTCCAGGTCAAGGTCTACCCGCATGCAAAGTTTCAATGCGCTGCGACAACTTTGACATCCGAGTGGCATTTGAGTGGCCAGTGGTTAGGGTTAGGCACATTTCCGACCAAAAAGGTCAAATCATCGTAGGACTCTCAGACCTTGCAGGACGACTCCTTAGGTCAAATGGAGCATACTCAACGAAACATTTTTCGATTTGGAGCCAATGTTAGGGTTACATAATGGAGCCCATAGCTCCGCTCACAGAGATGATCTGGGGTCAAGGACGGTGGAAACGTGACCTCCAGGTCAAGGTCTACCCGCATGCAAAGTTTCAATGCGCTGCGACAACTTTGACATCCGAGTGGCATTTGAGTGGCCAGTGGTTAGGGTTAGGCACATTTCCGACCAAAAAGGTCAAATCATCGTAGGACTCTCAGACCTTGCAGGACGACTCCTTAGGTCAAATGGAGCATACTCAACGAAACATTTTTCGATTTGGAGCCAATGTTAGGGTTACATAATGGAGCCCATAGCTCCGCTCACAGAGATGATCTGGGGTCAAGGACGGTGGAAACGTGACCTCCAGGTCAAGGTCTACCCGCATGCAAAGTTTCAATGCGCTGCGACAACTTTGACATCCGAGTGGCATTTGAGTGGCCAGTGGTTAGGGTTAGGCACATTTCCGACCAAAAAGGTCAAATCATCGTAGGACTCTCAGACCTTGCAGGACGACTCCTTAGGTCAAATGGAGCATACTCAACGAAACATTTTTCGATTTGGAGCCAATGTTAGGGTTACATAATGGAGCCCATAGCTCCGCTCACAGAGATGATCTGGGGTCAAGGACGGTGGAAACGTGACCTCCAGGTCAAGGTCTACCCGCATGCAAAGTTTCAATGCGCTGCGACAACTTTGACATCCGAGTGGCATTTGAGTGGCCAGTGGTTAGGGTTAGGCACATTTCCGACCAAAAAGGTCAAATCATCGTAGGACTCTCAGACCTTGCAGGACGACTCCTTAGGTCAAATGGAGCATACTCAACGAAACATTTTTCGATTTGGAGCCAATGTTAGGGTTACATAATGGAGCCCATAGCTCCGCTCACAGAGATGATCTGGGGTCAAGGACGGTGGAAACGTGACCTCCAGGTCAAGGTCTACCCGCATGCAAAGTTTCAATGCGCTGCGACAACTTTGACATCCGAGTGGCATTTGAGTGGCCAGTGGTTAGGGTTAGGCACATTTCCGACCAAAAAGGTCAAATCATCGTAGGACTCTCAGACCTTGCAGGACGACTCCTTAGGTCAAATGGAGCATACTCAACGAAACATTTTTCGATTTGGAGCCAATGTTAGGGTTACATAATGGAGCCCATAGCTCCGCTCACAGAGATGATCTGGGGTCAAGGACGGTGGAAACGTGACCTCCAGGTCAAGGTCTACCCGCATGCAAAGTTTCAATGCGCTGCGACAACTTTGACATCCGAGTGGCATTTGAGTGGCCAGTGGTTAGGGTTAGGCACATTTCCGACCAAAAAGGTCAAATCATCGTAGGACTCTCAGACCTTGCAGGACGACTCCTTAGGTCAAATGGAGCATACTCAACGAAACATTTTTCGATTTGGAGCCAATGTTAGGGTTACATAATGGAGCCCATAGCTCCGCTCACAGAGATGATCTGGGGTCAAGGACGGTGGAAACGTGACCTCCAGGTCAAGGTCTACCCGCATGCAAAGTTTCAATGCGCTGCGACAACTTTGACATCCGAGTGGCATTTGAGTGGCCAGTGGTTAGGGTTAGGCACATTTCCGACCAAAAAGGTCAAATCATCGTAGGACTCTCAGACCTTGCAGGACGACTCCTTAGGTCAAATGGAGCATACTCAACGAAACATTTTTCGATTTGGAGCCAATGTTAGGGTTACATAATGGAGCCCATAGCTCCGCTCACAGAGATGATCTGGGGTCAAGGACGGTGGAAACGTGACCTCCAGGTCAAGGTCTACCCGCATGCAAAGTTTCAATGCGCTGCGACAACTTTGACATCCGAGTGGCATTTGAGTGGCCAGTGGTTAGGGTTAGGCACATTTCCGACCAAAAAGGTCAAATCATCGTAGGACTCTCAGACCTTGCAGGACGACTCCTTAGGTCAAATGGAGCATACTCAACGAAACATTTTTCGATTTGGAGCCAATGTTAGGGTTACATAATGGAGCCCATAGCTCCGCTCACAGAGATGATCTGGGGTCAAGGACGGTGGAAACGTGACCTCCAGGTCAAGGTCTACCCGCATGCAAAGTTTCAATGCGCTGCGACAACTTTGACATCCGAGTGGCATTTGAGTGGCCAGTGGTTAGGGTTAGGCACATTTCCGACCAAAAAGGTCAAATCATCGTAGGACTCTCAGACCTTGCAGGACGACTCCTTAGGTCAAATGGAGCATACTCAACGAAACATTTTTCGATTTGGAGCCAATGTTAGGGTTACATAATGGAGCCCATAGCTCCGCTCACAGAGATGATCTGGGGTCAAGGACGGTGGAAACGTGACCTCCAGGTCAAGGTCTACCCGCATGCAAAGTTTCAATGCGCTGCGACAACTTTGACATCCGAGTGGCATTTGAGTGGCCAGTGGTTAGGGTTAGGCACATTTCCGACCAAAAAGGTCAAATCATCGTAGGACTCTCAGACCTTGCAGGACGACTCCTTAGGTCAAATGGAGCATACTCAACGAAACATTTTTCGATTTGGAGCCAATGTTAGGGTTACATAATGGAGCCCATAGCTCCGCTCACAGAGATGATCTGGGGTCAAGGACGGTGGAAACGTGACCTCCAGGTCAAGGTCTACCCGCATGCAAAGTTTCAATGCGCTGCGACAACTTTGACATCCGAGTGGCATTTGAGTGGCCAGTGGTTAGGGTTAGGCACATTTCCGACCAAAAAGGTCAAATCATCGTAGGACTCTCAGACCTTGCAGGACGACTCCTTAGGTCAAATGGAGCATACTCAACGAAACATTTTTCGATTTGGAGCCAATGTTAGGGTTACATAATGGAGCCCATAGCTCCGCTCACAGAGATGATCTGGGGTCAAGGACGGTGGAAACGTGACCTCCAGGTCAAGGTCTACCCGCATGCAAAGTTTCAATGCGCTGCGACAACTTTGACATCCGAGTGGCATTTGAGTGGCCAGTGGTTAGGGTTAGGCACATTTCCGACCAAAAAGGTCAAATCATCGTAGGACTCTCAGACCTTGCAGGACGACTCCTTAGGTCAAATGGAGCATACTCAACGAAACATTTTTCGATTTGGAGCCAATGTTAGGGTTACATAATGGAGCCCATAGCTCCGCTCACAGAGATGATCTGGGGTCAAGGACGGTGGAAACGTGACCTCCAGGTCAAGGTCTACCCGCATGCAAAGTTTCAATGCGCTGCGACAACTTTGACATCCGAGTGGCATTTGAGTGGCCAGTGGTTAGGGTTAGGCACATTTCCGACCAAAAAGGTCAAATCATCGTAGGACTCTCAGACCTTGCAGGACGACTCCTTAGGTCAAATGGAGCATACTCAACGAAACATTTTTCGATTTGGAGCCAATGTTAGGGTTACATAATGGAGCCCATAGCTCCGCTCACAGAGATGATCTGGGGTCAAGGACGGTGGAAACGTGACCTCCAGGTCAAGGTCTACCCGCATGCAAAGTTTCAATGCGCTGCGACAACTTTGACATCCGAGTGGCATTTGAGTGGCCAGTGGTTAGGGTTAGGCACATTTCCGACCAAAAAGGTCAAATCATCGTAGGACTCTCAGACCTTGCAGGACGACTCCTTAGGTCAAATGGAGCATACTCAACGAAACATTTTTCGATTTGGAGCCAATGTTAGGGTTACATAATGGAGCCCATAGCTCCGCTCACAGAGATGATCTGGGGTCAAGGACGGTGGAAACGTGACCTCCAGGTCAAGGTCTACCCGCATGCAAAGTTTCAATGCGCTGCGACAACTTTGACATCCGAGTGGCATTTGAGTGGCCAGTGGTTAGGGTTAGGCACATTTCCGACCAAAAAGGTCAAATCATCGTAGGACTCTCAGACCTTGCAGGACGACTCCTTAGGTCAAATGGAGCATACTCAACGAAACATTTTTCGATTTGGAGCCAATGTTAGGGTTACATAATGGAGCCCATAGCTCCGCTCACAGAGATGATCTGGGGTCAAGGACGGTGGAAACGTGACCTCCAGGTCAAGGTCTACCCGCATGCAAAGTTTCAATGCGCTGCGACAACTTTGACATCCGAGTGGCATTTGAGTGGCCAGTGGTTAGGGTTAGGCACATTTCCGACCAAAAAGGTCAAATCATCGTAGGACTCTCAGACCTTGCAGGACGACTCCTTAGGTCAAATGGAGCATACTCAACGAAACATTTTTCGATTTGGAGCCAATGTTAGGGTTACATAATGGAGCCCATAGCTCCGCTCACAGAGATGATCTGGGGTCAAGGACGGTGGAAACGTGACCTCCAGGTCAAGGTCTACCCGCATGCAAAGTTTCAATGCGCTGCGACAACTTTGACATCCGAGTGGCATTTGAGTGGCCAGTGGTTAGGGTTAGGCACATTTCCGACCAAAAAGGTCAAATCATCGTAGGACTCTCAGACCTTGCAGGACGACTCCTTAGGTCAAATGGAGCATACTCAACGAAACATTTTTCGATTTGGAGCCAATGTTAGGGTTACATAATGGAGCCCATAGCTCCGCTCACAGAGATGATCTGGGGTCAAGGACGGTGGAAACGTGACCTCCAGGTCAAGGTCTACCCGCATGCAAAGTTTCAATGCGCTGCGACAACTTTGACATCCGAGTGGCATTTGAGTGGCCAGTGGTTAGGGTTAGGCACATTTCCGACCAAAAAGGTCAAATCATCGTAGGACTCTCAGACCTTGCAGGACGACTCCTTAGGTCAAATGGAGCATACTCAACGAAACATTTTTCGATTTGGAGCCAATGTTAGGGTTACATAATGGAGCCCATAGCTCCGCTCACAGAGATGATCTGGGGTCAAGGACGGTGGAAACGTGACCTCCAGGTCAAGGTCTACCCGCATGCAAAGTTTCAATGCGCTGCGACAACTTTGACATCCGAGTGGCATTTGAGTGGCCAGTGGTTAGGGTTAGGCACATTTCCGACCAAAAAGGTCAAATCATCGTAGGACTCTCAGACCTTGCAGGACGACTCCTTAGGTCAAATGGAGCATACTCAACGAAACATTTTTCGATTTGGAGCCAATGTTAGGGTTACATAATGGAGCCCATAGCTCCGCTCACAGAGATGATCTGGGGTCAAGGACGGTGGAAACGTGACCTCCAGGTCAAGGTCTACCCGCATGCAAAGTTTCAATGCGCTGCGACAACTTTGACATCCGAGTGGCATTTGAGTGGCCAGTGGTTAGGGTTAGGCACATTTCCGACCAAAAAGGTCAAATCATCGTAGGACTCTCAGACCTTGCAGGACGACTCCTTAGGTCAAATGGAGCATACTCAACGAAACATTTTTCGATTTGGAGCCAATGTTAGGGTTACATAATGGAGCCCATAGCTCCGCTCACAGAGATGATCTGGGGTCAAGGACGGTGGAAACGTGACCTCCAGGTCAAGGTCTACCCGCATGCAAAGTTTCAATGCGCTGCGACAACTTTGACATCCGAGTGGCATTTGAGTGGCCAGTGGTTAGGGTTAGGCACATTTCCGACCAAAAAGGTCAAATCATCGTAGGACTCTCAGACCTTGCAGGACGACTCCTTAGGTCAAATGGAGCATACTCAACGAAACATTTTTCGATTTGGAGCCAATGTTAGGGTTACATAATGGAGCCCATAGCTCCGCTCACAGAGATGATCTGGGGTCAAGGACGGTGGAAACGTGACCTCCAGGTCAAGGTCTACCCGCATGCAAAGTTTCAATGCGCTGCGACAACTTTGACATCCGAGTGGCATTTGAGTGGCCAGTGGTTAGGGTTAGGCACATTTCCGACCAAAAAGGTCAAATCATCGTAGGACTCTCAGACCTTGCAGGACGACTCCTTAGGTCAAATGGAGCATACTCAACGAAACATTTTTCGATTTGGAGCCAATGTTAGGGTTACATAATGGAGCCCATAGCTCCGCTCACAGAGATGATCTGGGGTCAAGGACGGTGGAAACGTGACCTCCAGGTCAAGGTCTACCCGCATGCAAAGTTTCAATGCGCTGCGACAACTTTGACATCCGAGTGGCATTTGAGTGGCCAGTGGTTAGGGTTAGGCACATTTCCGACCAAAAAGGTCAAATCATCGTAGGACTCTCAGACCTTGCAGGACGACTCCTTAGGTCAAATGGAGCATACTCAACGAAACATTTTTCGATTTGGAGCCAATGTTAGGGTTACATAATGGAGCCCATAGCTCCGCTCACAGAGATGATCTGGGGTCAAGGACGGTGGAAACGTGACCTCCAGGTCAAGGTCTACCCGCATGCAAAGTTTCAATGCGCTGCGACAACTTTGACATCCGAGTGGCATTTGAGTGGCCAGTGGTTAGGGTTAGGCACATTTCCGACCAAAAAGGTCAAATCATCGTAGGACTCTCAGACCTTGCAGGACGACTCCTTAGGTCAAATGGAGCATACTCAACGAAACATTTTTCGATTTGGAGCCAATGTTAGGGTTACATAATGGAGCCCATAGCTCCGCTCACAGAGATGATCTGGGGTCAAGGACGGTGGAAACGTGACCTCCAGGTCAAGGTCTACCCGCATGCAAAGTTTCAATGCGCTGCGACAACTTTGACATCCGAGTGGCATTTGAGTGGCCAGTGGTTAGGGTTAGGCACATTTCCGACCAAAAAGGTCAAATCATCGTAGGACTCTCAGACCTTGCAGGACGACTCCTTAGGTCAAATGGAGCATACTCAACGAAACATTTTTCGATTTGGAGCCAATGTTAGGGTTACATAATGGAGCCCATAGCTCCGCTCACAGAGATGATCTGGGGTCAAGGACGGTGGAAACGTGACCTCCAGGTCAAGGTCTACCCGCATGCAAAGTTTCAATGCGCTGCGACAACTTTGACATCCGAGTGGCATTTGAGTGGCCAGTGGTTAGGGTTAGGCACATTTCCGACCAAAAAGGTCAAATCATCGTAGGACTCTCAGACCTTGCAGGACGACTCCTTAGGTCAAATGGAGCATACTCAACGAAACATTTTTCGATTTGGAGCCAATGTTAGGGTTACATAATGGAGCCCATAGCTCCGCTCACAGAGATGATCTGGGGTCAAGGACGGTGGAAACGTGACCTCCAGGTCAAGGTCTACCCGCATGCAAAGTTTCAATGCGCTGCGACAACTTTGACATCCGAGTGGCATTTGAGTGGCCAGTGGTTAGGGTTAGGCACATTTCCGACCAAAAAGGTCAAATCATCGTAGGACTCTCAGACCTTGCAGGACGACTCCTTAGGTCAAATGGAGCATACTCAACGAAACATTTTTCGATTTGGAGCCAATGTTAGGGTTACATAATGGAGCCCATAGCTCCGCTCACAGAGATGATCTGGGGTCAAGGACGGTGGAAACGTGACCTCCAGGTCAAGGTCTACCCGCATGCAAAGTTTCAATGCGCTGCGACAACTTTGACATCCGAGTGGCATTTGAGTGGCCAGTGGTTAGGGTTAGGCACATTTCCGACCAAAAAGGTCAAATCATCGTAGGACTCTCAGACCTTGCAGGACGACTCCTTAGGTCAAATGGAGCATACTCAACGAAACATTTTTCGATTTGGAGCCAATGTTAGGGTTACATAATGGAGCCCATAGCTCCGCTCACAGAGATGATCTGGGGTCAAGGACGGTGGAAACGTGACCTCCAGGTCAAGGTCTACCCGCATGCAAAGTTTCAATGCGCTGCGACAACTTTGACATCCGAGTGGCATTTGAGTGGCCAGTGGTTAGGGTTAGGCACATTTCCGACCAAAAAGGTCAAATCATCGTAGGACTCTCAGACCTTGCAGGACGACTCCTTAGGTCAAATGGAGCATACTCAACGAAACATTTTTCGATTTGGAGCCAATGTTAGGGTTACATAATGGAGCCCATAGCTCCGCTCACAGAGATGATCTGGGGTCAAGGACGGTGGAAACGTGACCTCCAGGTCAAGGTCTACCCGCATGCAAAGTTTCAATGCGCTGCGACAACTTTGACATCCGAGTGGCATTTGAGTGGCCAGTGGTTAGGGTTAGGCACATTTCCGACCAAAAAGGTCAAATCATCGTAGGACTCTCAGACCTTGCAGGACGACTCCTTAGGTCAAATGGAGCATACTCAACGAAACATTTTTCGATTTGGAGCCAATGTTAGGGTTACATAATGGAGCCCATAGCTCCGCTCACAGAGATGATCTGGGGTCAAGGACGGTGGAAACGTGACCTCCAGGTCAAGGTCTACCCGCATGCAAAGTTTCAATGCGCTGCGACAACTTTGACATCCGAGTGGCATTTGAGTGGCCAGTGGTTAGGGTTAGGCACATTTCCGACCAAAAAGGTCAAATCATCGTAGGACTCTCAGACCTTGCAGGACGACTCCTTAGGTCAAATGGAGCATACTCAACGAAACATTTTTCGATTTGGAGCCAATGTTAGGGTTACATAATGGAGCCCATAGCTCCGCTCACAGAGATGATCTGGGGTCAAGGACGGTGGAAACGTGACCTCCAGGTCAAGGTCTACCCGCATGCAAAGTTTCAATGCGCTGCGACAACTTTGACATCCGAGTGGCATTTGAGTGGCCAGTGGTTAGGGTTAGGCACATTTCCGACCAAAAAGGTCAAATCATCGTAGGACTCTCAGACCTTGCAGGACGACTCCTTAGGTCAAATGGAGCATACTCAACGAAACATTTTTCGATTTGGAGCCAATGTTAGGGTTACATAATGGAGCCCATAGCTCCGCTCACAGAGATGATCTGGGGTCAAGGACGGTGGAAACGTGACCTCCAGGTCAAGGTCTACCCGCATGCAAAGTTTCAATGCGCTGCGACAACTTTGACATCCGAGTGGCATTTGAGTGGCCAGTGGTTAGGGTTAGGCACATTTCCGACCAAAAAGGTCAAATCATCGTAGGACTCTCAGACCTTGCAGGACGACTCCTTAGGTCAAATGGAGCATACTCAACGAAACATTTTTCGATTTGGAGCCAATGTTAGGGTTACATAATGGAGCCCATAGCTCCGCTCACAGAGATGATCTGGGGTCAAGGACGGTGGAAACGTGACCTCCAGGTCAAGGTCTACCCGCATGCAAAGTTTCAATGCGCTGCGACAACTTTGACATCCGAGTGGCATTTGAGTGGCCAGTGGTTAGGGTTAGGCACATTTCCGACCAAAAAGGTCAAATCATCGTAGGACTCTCAGACCTTGCAGGACGACTCCTTAGGTCAAATGGAGCATACTCAACGAAACATTTTTCGATTTGGAGCCAATGTTAGGGTTACATAATGGAGCCCATAGCTCCGCTCACAGAGATGATCTGGGGTCAAGGACGGTGGAAACGTGACCTCCAGGTCAAGGTCTACCCGCATGCAAAGTTTCAATGCGCTGCGACAACTTTGACATCCGAGTGGCATTTGAGTGGCCAGTGGTTAGGGTTAGGCACATTTCCGACCAAAAAGGTCAAATCATCGTAGGACTCTCAGACCTTGCAGGACGACTCCTTAGGTCAAATGGAGCATACTCAACGAAACATTTTTCGATTTGGAGCCAATGTTAGGGTTACATAATGGAGCCCATAGCTCCGCTCACAGAGATGATCTGGGGTCAAGGACGGTGGAAACGTGACCTCCAGGTCAAGGTCTACCCGCATGCAAAGTTTCAATGCGCTGCGACAACTTTGACATCCGAGTGGCATTTGAGTGGCCAGTGGTTAGGGTTAGGCACATTTCCGACCAAAAAGGTCAAATCATCGTAGGACTCTCAGACCTTGCAGGACGACTCCTTAGGTCAAATGGAGCATACTCAACGAAACATTTTTCGATTTGGAGCCAATGTTAGGGTTACATAATGGAGCCCATAGCTCCGCTCACAGAGATGATCTGGGGTCAAGGACGGTGGAAACGTGACCTCCAGGTCAAGGTCTACCCGCATGCAAAGTTTCAATGCGCTGCGACAACTTTGACATCCGAGTGGCATTTGAGTGGCCAGTGGTTAGGGTTAGGCACATTTCCGACCAAAAAGGTCAAATCATCGTAGGACTCTCAGACCTTGCAGGACGACTCCTTAGGTCAAATGGAGCATACTCAACGAAACATTTTTCGATTTGGAGCCAATGTTAGGGTTACATAATGGAGCCCATAGCTCCGCTCACAGAGATGATCTGGGGTCAAGGACGGTGGAAACGTGACCTCCAGGTCAAGGTCTACCCGCATGCAAAGTTTCAATGCGCTGCGACAACTTTGACATCCGAGTGGCATTTGAGTGGCCAGTGGTTAGGGTTAGGCACATTTCCGACCAAAAAGGTCAAATCATCGTAGGACTCTCAGACCTTGCAGGACGACTCCTTAGGTCAAATGGAGCATACTCAACGAAACATTTTTCGATTTGGAGCCAATGTTAGGGTTACATAATGGAGCCCATAGCTCCGCTCACAGAGATGATCTGGGGTCAAGGACGGTGGAAACGTGACCTCCAGGTCAAGGTCTACCCGCATGCAAAGTTTCAATGCGCTGCGACAACTTTGACATCCGAGTGGCATTTGAGTGGCCAGTGGTTAGGGTTAGGCACATTTCCGACCAAAAAGGTCAAATCATCGTAGGACTCTCAGACCTTGCAGGACGACTCCTTAGGTCAAATGGAGCATACTCAACGAAACATTTTTCGATTTGGAGCCAATGTTAGGGTTACATAATGGAGCCCATAGCTCCGCTCACAGAGATGATCTGGGGTCAAGGACGGTGGAAACGTGACCTCCAGGTCAAGGTCTACCCGCATGCAAAGTTTCAATGCGCTGCGACAACTTTGACATCCGAGTGGCATTTGAGTGGCCAGTGGTTAGGGTTAGGCACATTTCCGACCAAAAAGGTCAAATCATCGTAGGACTCTCAGACCTTGCAGGACGACTCCTTAGGTCAAATGGAGCATACTCAACGAAACATTTTTCGATTTGGAGCCAATGTTAGGGTTACATAATGGAGCCCATAGCTCCGCTCACAGAGATGATCTGGGGTCAAGGACGGTGGAAACGTGACCTCCAGGTCAAGGTCTACCCGCATGCAAAGTTTCAATGCGCTGCGACAACTTTGACATCCGAGTGGCATTTGAGTGGCCAGTGGTTAGGGTTAGGCACATTTCCGACCAAAAAGGTCAAATCATCGTAGGACTCTCAGACCTTGCAGGACGACTCCTTAGGTCAAATGGAGCATACTCAACGAAACATTTTTCGATTTGGAGCCAATGTTAGGGTTACATAATGGAGCCCATAGCTCCGCTCACAGAGATGATCTGGGGTCAAGGACGGTGGAAACGTGACCTCCAGGTCAAGGTCTACCCGCATGCAAAGTTTCAATGCGCTGCGACAACTTTGACATCCGAGTGGCATTTGAGTGGCCAGTGGTTAGGGTTAGGCACATTTCCGACCAAAAAGGTCAAATCATCGTAGGACTCTCAGACCTTGCAGGACGACTCCTTAGGTCAAATGGAGCATACTCAACGAAACATTTTTCGATTTGGAGCCAATGTTAGGGTTACATAATGGAGCCCATAGCTCCGCTCACAGAGATGATCTGGGGTCAAGGACGGTGGAAACGTGACCTCCAGGTCAAGGTCTACCCGCATGCAAAGTTTCAATGCGCTGCGACAACTTTGACATCCGAGTGGCATTTGAGTGGCCAGTGGTTAGGGTTAGGCACATTTCCGACCAAAAAGGTCAAATCATCGTAGGACTCTCAGACCTTGCAGGACGACTCCTTAGGTCAAATGGAGCATACTCAACGAAACATTTTTCGATTTGGAGCCAATGTTAGGGTTACATAATGGAGCCCATAGCTCCGCTCACAGAGATGATCTGGGGTCAAGGACGGTGGAAACGTGACCTCCAGGTCAAGGTCTACCCGCATGCAAAGTTTCAATGCGCTGCGACAACTTTGACATCCGAGTGGCATTTGAGTGGCCAGTGGTTAGGGTTAGGCACATTTCCGACCAAAAAGGTCAAATCATCGTAGGACTCTCAGACCTTGCAGGACGACTCCTTAGGTCAAATGGAGCATACTCAACGAAACATTTTTCGATTTGGAGCCAATGTTAGGGTTACATAATGGAGCCCATAGCTCCGCTCACAGAGATGATCTGGGGTCAAGGACGGTGGAAACGTGACCTCCAGGTCAAGGTCTACCCGCATGCAAAGTTTCAATGCGCTGCGACAACTTTGACATCCGAGTGGCATTTGAGTGGCCAGTGGTTAGGGTTAGGCACATTTCCGACCAAAAAGGTCAAATCATCGTAGGACTCTCAGACCTTGCAGGACGACTCCTTAGGTCAAATGGAGCATACTCAACGAAACATTTTTCGATTTGGAGCCAATGTTAGGGTTACATAATGG
Organism: Haliotis rufescens; assembly: GCF_023055435.1. Lineage (NCBI taxonomy): Eukaryota > Metazoa > Mollusca > Gastropoda > Lepetellida > Haliotidae > Haliotis > Haliotis rufescens. The sequence goes on along the minus strand of NW_025964000.1, from coordinate 11,265 downwards.
AGCCCATAGCTCCGCTCACAGAGATGATCTGGGGTCAAGGACGGTGGAAACGTGACCTCCAGGTCAAGGTCTACCCGCATGCAAAGTTTCAATGCGCTGCGACAACTTTGACATCCGAGTGGCATTTGAGTGGCCAGTGGTTAGGGTTAGGCACATTTCCGACCAAAAAGGTCAAATCATCGTAGGACTCTCAGACCTTGCAGGACGACTCCTTAGGTCAAATGGAGCATACTCAACGAAACATTTTTCGATTTGGAGCCAATGTTAGGGTTACATAATGGAGCCCATAGCTCCGCTCACAGAGATGATCTGGGGTCAAGGACGGTGGAAACGTGACCTCCAGGTCAAGGTCTACCCGCATGCAAAGTTTCAATGCGCTGCGACAACTTTGACATCCGAGTGGCATTTGAGTGGCCAGTGGTTAGGGTTAGGCACATTTCCGACCAAAAAGGTCAAATCATCGTAGGACTCTCAGACCTTGCAGGACGACTCCTTAGGTCAAATGGAGCATACTCAACGAAACATTTTTCGATTTGGAGCCAATGTTAGGGTTACATAATGGAGCCCATAGCTCCGCTCACAGAGATGATCTGGGGTCAAGGACGGTGGAAACGTGACCTCCAGGTCAAGGTCTACCCGCATGCAAAGTTTCAATGCGCTGCGACAACTTTGACATCCGAGTGGCATTTGAGTGGCCAGTGGTTAGGGTTAGGCACATTTCCGACCAAAAAGGTCAAATCATCGTAGGACTCTCAGACCTTGCAGGACGACTCCTTAGGTCAAATGGAGCATACTCAACGAAACATTTTTCGATTTGGAGCCAATGTTAGGGTTACATAATGGAGCCCATAGCTCCGCTCACAGAGATGATCTGGGGTCAAGGACGGTGGAAACGTGACCTCCAGGTCAAGGTCTACCCGCATGCAAAGTTTCAATGCGCTGCGACAACTTTGACATCCGAGTGGCATTTGAGTGGCCAGTGGTTAGGGTTAGGCACATTTCCGACCAAAAAGGTCAAATCATCGTAGGACTCTCAGACCTTGCAGGACGACTCCTTAGGTCAAATGGAGCATACTCAACGAAACATTTTTCGATTTGGAGCCAATGTTAGGGTTACATAATGGAGCCCATAGCTCCGCTCACAGAGATGATCTGGGGTCAAGGACGGTGGAAACGTGACCTCCAGGTCAAGGTCTACCCGCATGCAAAGTTTCAATGCGCTGCGACAACTTTGACATCCGAGTGGCATTTGAGTGGCCAGTGGTTAGGGTTAGGCACATTTCCGACCAAAAAGGTCAAATCATCGTAGGACTCTCAGACCTTGCAGGACGACTCCTTAGGTCAAATGGAGCATACTCAACGAAACATTTTTCGATTTGGAGCCAATGTTAGGGTTACATAATGGAGCCCATAGCTCCGCTCACAGAGATGATCTGGGGTCAAGGACGGTGGAAACGTGACCTCCAGGTCAAGGTCTACCCGCATGCAAAGTTTCAATGCGCTGCGACAACTTTGACATCCGAGTGGCATTTGAGTGGCCAGTGGTTAGGGTTAGGCACATTTCCGACCAAAAAGGTCAAATCATCGTAGGACTCTCAGACCTTGCAGGACGACTCCTTAGGTCAAATGGAGCATACTCAACGAAACATTTTTCGATTTGGAGCCAATGTTAGGGTTACATAATGGAGCCCATAGCTCCGCTCACAGAGATGATCTGGGGTCAAGGACGGTGGAAACGTGACCTCCAGGTCAAGGTCTACCCGCATGCAAAGTTTCAATGCGCTGCGACAACTTTGACATCCGAGTGGCATTTGAGTGGCCAGTGGTTAGGGTTAGGCACATTTCCGACCAAAAAGGTCAAATCATCGTAGGACTCTCAGACCTTGCAGGACGACTCCTTAGGTCAAATGGAGCATACTCAACGAAACATTTTTCGATTTGGAGCCAATGTTAGGGTTACATAATGGAGCCCATAGCTCCGCTCACAGAGATGATCTGGGGTCAAGGACGGTGGAAACGTGACCTCCAGGTCAAGGTCTACCCGCATGCAAAGTTTCAATGCGCTGCGACAACTTTGACATCCGAGTGGCATTTGAGTGGCCAGTGGTTAGGGTTAGGCACATTTCCGACCAAAAAGGTCAAATCATCGTAGGACTCTCAGACCTTGCAGGACGACTCCTTAGGTCAAATGGAGCATACTCAACGAAACATTTTTCGATTTGGAGCCAATGTTAGGGTTACATAATGGAGCCCATAGCTCCGCTCACAGAGATGATCTGGGGTCAAGGACGGTGGAAACGTGACCTCCAGGTCAAGGTCTACCCGCATGCAAAGTTTCAATGCGCTGCGACAACTTTGACATCCGAGTGGCATTTGATGTGGCCAGTGGTTAGGGTTAGGCACATTTCCGACCAAAAAGGTCAAATCATCGTAGGACTCTCAGACCTTGCAGGACGACTCCTTAGGTCAAATGGAGCATACTCAACGAAACATTTTTCGATTTGGAGCCAATGTTAGGGTTACATAATGGAGCCCATAGCTCCGCTCACAGAGATGATCTGGGGTCAAGGACGGTGGAAACGTGACCTCCAGGTCAAGGTCTACCCGCATGCAAAGTTTCAATGCGCTGCGACAACTTTGACATCCGAGTGGCATTTGAGTGGCCAGTGGTTAGGGTTAGGCACATTTCCGACCAAAAAGGTCAAATCATCGTAGGACTCTCAGACCTTGCAGGACGACTCCTTAGGTCAAATGGAGCATACTCAACGAAACATTTTTCGATTTGGAGCCAATGTTAGGGTTACATAATGGAGCCCATAGCTCCGCTCACAGAGATGATCTGGGGTCAAGGACGGTGGAAACGTGACCTCCAGGTCAAGGTCTACCCGCATGCAAAGTTTCAATGCGCTGCGACAACTTTGACATCCGAGTGGCATTTGAGTGGCCAGTGGTTAGGGTTAGGCACATTTCCGACCAAAAAGGTCAAATCATCGTAGGACTCTCAGACCTTGCAGGACGACTCCTTAGGTCAAATGGAGCATACTCAACGAAACATTTTTCGATTTGGAGCCAATGTTAGGGTTACATAATGGAGCCCATAGCTCCGCTCACAGAGATGATCTGGGGTCAAGGACGGTGGAAACGTGACCTCCAGGTCAAGGTCTACCCGCATGCAAAGTTTCAATGCGCTGCGACAACTTTGACATCCGAGTGGCATTTGAGTGGCCAGTGGTTAGGGTTAGGCACATTTCCGACCAAAAAGGTCAAATCATCGTAGGACTCTCAGACCTTGCAGGACGACTCCTTAGGTCAAATGGAGCATACTCAACGAAACATTTTTCGATTTGGAGCCAATGTTAGGGTTACATAATGGAGCCCATAGCTCCGCTCACAGAGATGATCTGGGGTCAAGGACGGTGGAAACGTGACCTCCAGGTCAAGGTCTACCCGCATGCAAAGTTTCAATGCGCTGCGACAACTTTGACATCCGAGTGGCATTTGAGTGGCCAGTGGTTAGGGTTAGGCACATTTCCGACCAAAAAGGTCAAATCATCGTAGGACTCTCAGACCTTGCAGGACGACTCCTTAGGTCAAATGGAGCATACTCAACGAAACATTTTTCGATTTGGAGCCAATGTTAGGGTTACATAATGGAGCCCATAGCTCCGCTCACAGAGATGATCTGGGGTCAAGGACGGTGGAAACGTGACCTCCAGGTCAAGGTCTACCCGCATGCAAAGTTTCAATGCGCTGCGACAACTTTGACATCCGAGTGGCATTTGAGTGGCCAGTGGTTAGGGTTAGGCACATTTCCGACCAAAAAGGTCAAATCATCGTAGGACTCTCAGACCTTGCAGGACGACTCCTTAGGTCAAATGGAGCATACTCAACGAAACATTTTTCGATTTGGAGCCAATGTTAGGGTTACATAATGGAGCCCATAGCTCCGCTCACAGAGATGATCTGGGGTCAAGGACGGTGGAAACGTGACCTCCAGGTCAAGGTCTACCCGCATGCAAAGTTTCAATGCGCTGCGACAACTTTGACATCCGAGTGGCATTTGAGTGGCCAGTGGTTAGGGTTAGGCACATTTCCGACCAAAAAGGTCAAATCATCGTAGGACTCTCAGACCTTGCAGGACGACTCCTTAGGTCAAATGGAGCATACTCAACGAAACATTTTTCGATTTGGAGCCAATGTTAGGGTTACATAATGGAGCCCATAGCTCCGCTCACAGAGATGATCTGGGGTCAAGGACGGTGGAAACGTGACCTCCAGGTCAAGGTCTACCCGCATGCAAAGTTTCAATGCGCTGCGACAACTTTGACATCCGAGTGGCATTTGAGTGGCCAGTGGTTAGGGTTAGGCACATTTCCGACCAAAAAGGTCAAATCATCGTAGGACTCTCAGACCTTGCAGGACGACTCCTTAGGTCAAATGGAGCATACTCAACGAAACATTTTTCGATTTGGAGCCAATGTTAGGGTTACATAATGGAGCCCATAGCTCCGCTCACAGAGATGATCTGGGGTCAAGGACGGTGGAAACGTGACCTCCAGGTCAAGGTCTACCCGCATGCAAAGTTTCAATGCGCTGCGACAACTTTGACATCCGAGTGGCATTTGAGTGGCCAGTGGTTAGGGTTAGGCACATTTCCGACCAAAAAGGTCAAATCATCGTAGGACTCTCAGACCTTGCAGGACGACTCCTTAGGTCAAATGGAGCATACTCAACGAAACATTTTTCGATTTGGAGCCAATGTTAGGGTTACATAATGGAGCCCATAGCTCCGCTCACAGAGATGATCTGGGGTCAAGGACGGTGGAAACGTGACCTCCAGGTCAAGGTCTACCCGCATGCAAAGTTTCAATGCGCTGCGACAACTTTGACATCCGAGTGGCATTTGAGTGGCCAGTGGTTAGGGTTAGGCACATTTCCGACCAAAAAGGTCAAATCATCGTAGGACTCTCAGACCTTGCAGGACGACTCCTTAGGTCAAATGGAGCATACTCAACGAAACATTTTTCGATTTGGAGCCAATGTTAGGGTTACATAATGGAGCCCATAGCTCCGCTCACAGAGATGATCTGGGGTCAAGGACGGTGGAAACGTGACCTCCAGGTCAAGGTCTACCCGCATGCAAAGTTTCAATGCGCTGCGACAACTTTGACATCCGAGTGGCATTTGAGTGGCCAGTGGTTAGGGTTAGGCACATTTCCGACCAAAAAGGTCAAATCATCGTAGGACTCTCAGACCTTGCAGGACGACTCCTTAGGTCAAATGGAGCATACTCAACGAAACATTTTTCGATTTGGAGCCAATGTTAGGGTTACATAATGGAGCCCATAGCTCCGCTCACAGAGATGATCTGGGGTCAAGGACGGTGGAAACGTGACCTCCAGGTCAAGGTCTACCCGCATGCAAAGTTTCAATGCGCTGCGACAACTTTGACATCCGAGTGGCATTTGAGTGGCCAGTGGTTAGGGTTAGGCACATTTCCGACCAAAAAGGTCAAATCATCGTAGGACTCTCAGACCTTGCAGGACGACTCCTTAGGTCAAATGGAGCATACTCAACGAAACATTTTTCGATTTGGAGCCAATGTTAGGGTTACATAATGGAGCCCATAGCTCCGCTCACAGAGATGATCTGGGGTCAAGGACGGTGGAAACGTGACCTCCAGGTCAAGGTCTACCCGCATGCAAAGTTTCAATGCGCTGCGACAACTTTGACATCCGAGTGGCATTTGAGTGGCCAGTGGTTAGGGTTAGGCACATTTCCGACCAAAAAGGTCAAATCATCGTAGGACTCTCAGACCTTGCAGGACGACTCCTTAGGTCAAATGGAGCATACTCAACGAAACATTTTTCGATTTGGAGCCAATGTTAGGGTTACATAATGGAGCCCATAGCTCCGCTCACAGAGATGATCTGGGGTCAAGGACGGTGGAAACGTGACCTCCAGGTCAAGGTCTACCCGCATGCAAAGTTTCAATGCGCTGCGACAACTTTGACATCCGAGTGGCATTTGAGTGGCCAGTGGTTAGGGTTAGGCACATTTCCGACCAAAAAGGTCAAATCATCGTAGGACTCTCAGACCTTGCAGGACGACTCCTTAGGTCAAATGGAGCATACTCAACGAAACATTTTTCGATTTGGAGCCAATGTTAGGGTTACATAATGGAGCCCATAGCTCCGCTCACAGAGATGATCTGGGGTCAAGGACGGTGGAAACGTGACCTCCAGGTCAAGGTCTACCCGCATGCAAAGTTTCAATGCGCTGCGACAACTTTGACATCCGAGTGGCATTTGAGTGGCCAGTGGTTAGGGTTAGGCACATTTCCGACCAAAAAGGTCAAATCATCGTAGGACTCTCAGACCTTGCAGGACGACTCCTTAGGTCAAATGGAGCATACTCAACGAAACATTTTTCGATTTGGAGCCAATGTTAGGGTTACATAATGGAGCCCATAGCTCCGCTCACAGAGATGATCTGGGGTCAAGGACGGTGGAAACGTGACCTCCAGGTCAAGGTCTACCCGCATGCAAAGTTTCAATGCGCTGCGACAACTTTGACATCCGAGTGGCATTTGAGTGGCCAGTGGTTAGGGTTAGGCACATTTCCGACCAAAAAGGTCAAATCATCGTAGGACTCTCAGACCTTGCAGGACGACTCCTTAGGTCAAATGGAGCATACTCAACGAAACATTTTTCGATTTGGAGCCAATGTTAGGGTTACATAATGGAGCCCATAGCTCCGCTCACAGAGATGATCTGGGGTCAAGGACGGTGGAAACGTGACCTCCAGGTCAAGGTCTACCCGCATGCAAAGTTTCAATGCGCTGCGACAACTTTGACATCCGAGTGGCATTTGAGTGGCCAGTGGTTAGGGTTAGGCACATTTCCGACCAAAAAGGTCAAATCATCGTAGGACTCTCAGACCTTGCAGGACGACTCCTTAGGTCAAATGGAGCATACTCAACGAAACATTTTTCGATTTGGAGCCAATGTTAGGGTTACATAATGGAGCCCATAGCTCCGCTCACAGAGATGATCTGGGGTCAAGGACGGTGGAAACGTGACCTCCAGGTCAAGGTCTACCCGCATGCAAAGTTTCAATGCGCTGCGACAACTTTGACATCCGAGTGGCATTTGAGTGGCCAGTGGTTAGGGTTAGGCACATTTCCGACCAAAAAGGTCAAATCATCGTAGGACTCTCAGACCTTGCAGGACGACTCCTTAGGTCAAATGGAGCATACTCAACGAAACATTTTTCGATTTGGAGCCAATGTTAGGGTTACATAATGGAGCCCATAGCTCCGCTCACAGAGATGATCTGGGGTCAAGGACGGTGGAAACGTGACCTCCAGGTCAAGGTCTACCCGCATGCAAAGTTTCAATGCGCTGCGACAACTTTGACATCCGAGTGGCATTTGAGTGGCCAGTGGTTAGGGTTAGGCACATTTCCGACCAAAAAGGTCAAATCATCGTAGGACTCTCAGACCTTGCAGGACGACTCCTTAGGTCAAATGGAGCATACTCAACGAAACATTTTTCGATTTGGAGCCAATGTTAGGGTTACATAATGGAGCCCATAGCTCCGCTCACAGAGATGATCTGGGGTCAAGGACGGTGGAAACGTGACCTCCAGGTCAAGGTCTACCCGCATGCAAAGTTTCAATGCGCTGCGACAACTTTGACATCCGAGTGGCATTTGAGTGGCCAGTGGTTAGGGTTAGGCACATTTCCGACCAAAAAGGTCAAATCATCGTAGGACTCTCAGACCTTGCAGGACGACTCCTTAGGTCAAATGGAGCATACTCAACGAAACATTTTTCGATTTGGAGCCAATGTTAGGGTTACATAATGGAGCCCATAGCTCCGCTCACAGAGATGATCTGGGGTCAAGGACGGTGGAAACGTGACCTCCAGGTCAAGGTCTACCCGCATGCAAAGTTTCAATGCGCTGCGACAACTTTGACATCCGAGTGGCATTTGAGTGGCCAGTGGTTAGGGTTAGGCACATTTCCGACCAAAAAGGTCAAATCATCGTAGGACTCTCAGACCTTGCAGGACGACTCCTTAGGTCAAATGGAGCATACTCAACGAAACATTTTTCGATTTGGAGCCAATGTTAGGGTTACATAATGGAGCCCATAGCTCCGCTCACAGAGATGATCTGGGGTCAAGGACGGTGGAAACGTGACCTCCAGGTCAAGGTCTACCCGCATGCAAAGTTTCAATGCGCTGCGACAACTTTGACATCCGAGTGGCATTTGAGTGGCCAGTGGTTAGGGTTAGGCACATTTCCGACCAAAAAGGTCAAATCATCGTAGGACTCTCAGACCTTGCAGGACGACTCCTTAGGTCAAATGGAGCATACTCAACGAAACATTTTTCGATTTGGAGCCAATGTTAGGGTTACATAATGGAGCCCATAGCTCCGCTCACAGAGATGATCTGGGGTCAAGGACGGTGGAAACGTGACCTCCAGGTCAAGGTCTACCCGCATGCAAAGTTTCAATGCGCTGCGACAACTTTGACATCCGAGTGGCATTTGAGTGGCCAGTGGTTAGGGTTAGGCACATTTCCGACCAAAAAGGTCAAATCATCGTAGGACTCTCAGACCTTGCAGGACGACTCCTTAGGTCAAATGGAGCATACTCAACGAAACATTTTTCGATTTGGAGCCAATGTTAGGGTTACATAATGGAGCCCATAGCTCCGCTCACAGAGATGATCTGGGGTCAAGGACGGTGGAAACGTGACCTCCAGGTCAAGGTCTACCCGCATGCAAAGTTTCAATGCGCTGCGACAACTTTGACATCCGAGTGGCATTTGAGTGGCCAGTGGTTAGGGTTAGGCACATTTCCGACCAAAAAGGTCAAATCATCGTAGGACTCTCAGACCTTGCAGGACGACTCCTTAGGTCAAATGGAGCATACTCAACGAAACATTTTTCGATTTGGAGCCAATGTTAGGGTTACATAATGGAGCCCATAGCTCCGCTCACAGAGATGATCTGGGGTCAAGGACGGTGGAAACGTGACCTCCAGGTCAAGGTCTACCCGCATGCAAAGTTTCAATGCGCTGCGACAACTTTGACATCCGAGTGGCATTTGAGTGGCCAGTGGTTAGGGTTAGGCACATTTCCGACCAAAAAGGTCAAATCATCGTAGGACTCTCAGACCTTGCAGGACGACTCCTTAGGTCAAATGGAGCATACTCAACGAAACATTTTTCGATTTGGAGCCAATGTTAGGGTTACATAATGGAGCCCATAGCTCCGCTCACAGAGATGATCTGGGGTCAAGGACGGTGGAAACGTGACCTCCAGGTCAAGGTCTACCCGCATGCAAAGTTTCAATGCGCTGCGACAACTTTGACATCCGAGTGGCATTTGAGTGGCCAGTGGTTAGGGTTAGGCACATTTCCGACCAAAAAGGTCAAATCATCGTAGGACTCTCAGACCTTGCAGGACGACTCCTTAGGTCAAATGGAGCATACTCAACGAAACATTTTTCGATTTGGAGCCAATGTTAGGGTTACATAATGGAGCCCATAGCTCCGCTCACAGAGATGATCTGGGGTCAAGGACGGTGGAAACGTGACCTCCAGGTCAAGGTCTACCCGCATGCAAAGTTTCAATGCGCTGCGACAACTTTGACATCCGAGTGGCATTTGAGTGGCCAGTGGTTAGGGTTAGGCACATTTCCGACCAAAAAGGTCAAATCATCGTAGGACTCTCAGACCTTGCAGGACGACTCCTTAGGTCAAATGGAGCATACTCAACGAAACATTTTTCGATTTGGAGCCAATGTTAGGGTTACATAATGGAGCCCATAGCTCCGCTCACAGAGATGATCTGGGGTCAAGGACGGTGGAAACGTGACCTCCAGGTCAAGGTCTACCCGCATGCAAAGTTTCAATGCGCTGCGACAACTTTGACATCCGAGTGGCATTTGAGTGGCCAGTGGTTAGGGTTAGGCACATTTCCGACCAAAAAGGTCAAATCATCGTAGGACTCTCAGACCTTGCAGGACGACTCCTTAGGTCAAATGGAGCATACTCAACGAAACATTTTTCGATTTGGAGCCAATGTTAGGGTTACATAATGGAGCCCATAGCTCCGCTCACAGAGATGATCTGGGGTCAAGGACGGTGGAAACGTGACCTCCAGGTCAAGGTCTACCCGCATGCAAAGTTTCAATGCGCTGCGACAACTTTGACATCCGAGTGGCATTTGAGTGGCCAGTGGTTAGGGTTAGGCACATTTCCGACCAAAAAGGTCAAATCATCGTAGGACTCTCAGACCTTGCAGGACGACTCCTTAGGTCAAATGGAGCATACTCAACGAAACATTTTTCGATTTGGAGCCAATGTTAGGGTTACATAATGGAGCCCATAGCTCCGCTCACAGAGATGATCTGGGGTCAAGGACGGTGGAAACGTGACCTCCAGGTCAAGGTCTACCCGCATGCAAAGTTTCAATGCGCTGCGACAACTTTGACATCCGAGTGGCATTTGAGTGGCCAGTGGTTAGGGTTAGGCACATTTCCGACCAAAAAGGTCAAATCATCGTAGGACTCTCAGACCTTGCAGGACGACTCCTTAGGTCAAATGGAGCATACTCAACGAAACATTTTTCGATTTGGAGCCAATGTTAGGGTTACATAATGGAGCCCATAGCTCCGCTCACAGAGATGATCTGGGGTCAAGGACGGTGGAAACGTGACCTCCAGGTCAAGGTCTACCCGCATGCAAAGTTTCAATGCGCTGCGACAACTTTGACATCCGAGTGGCATTTGAGTGGCCAGTGGTTAGGGTTAGGCACATTTCCGACCAAAAAGGTCAAATCATCGTAGGACTCTCAGACCTTGCAGGACGACTCCTTAGGTCAAATGGAGCATACTCAACGAAACATTTTTCGATTTGGAGCCAATGTTAGGGTTACATAATGGAGCCCATAGCTCCGCTCACAGAGATGATCTGGGGTCAAGGACGGTGGAAACGTGACCTCCAGGTCAAGGTCTACCCGCATGCAAAGTTTCAATGCGCTGCGACAACTTTGACATCCGAGTGGCATTTGAGTGGCCAGTGGTTAGGGTTAGGCACATTTCCGACCAAAAAGGTCAAATCATCGTAGGACTCTCAGACCTTGCAGGACGACTCCTTAGGTCAAATGGAGCATACTCAACGAAACATTTTTCGATTTGGAGCCAATGTTAGGGTTACATAATGGAGCCCATAGCTCCGCTCACAGAGA